>NC_133105.1:39151909-39179566 GCF_022965805.1 Primulina eburnea
CAGCCCCACAAATATTAAAAAAAAAAATTTTTTTGGAATGTTGGCCGGAATCCGGCGAAGGAGAGCGCTCCGGCGACGGCGATGACGACTAGGGTTTCCAAAGGTTTTGGATTATCAAAGTATCATGGCCTTGAGTTGTTGGGCCATTGGATGGCTAACATGTTGTGAATTTAAATTGGCCAAAATGTTTTTGGTGAAAAATGAGTTTTTGGGCCCTTAAGTTTAAAATTACAAAAGTTGCAAATATTTTTCTCATGAAATAAATAATTTAAGTTGGACTTTAATTATTATAGTAAATGGTGATTTACAAGAAATTTGGTTATAAATAATTAATTGGATAGTAGACAAAGGTGTTTGTATACTTTGTTAATTTAGTTTATAATCGTGGCGGTTAGTGATGGATCAAGATATAATATAGATCAATTAATTATTGTGATAATTAATTGAGGTGTATGATAGTGATATTAGCATGAAGGATGATCAAAAGCCCAAGCCAATTTGCTAAGTGTATGCTAGGTATTTGTGTTGAATGATTGTAATAATTATCAATTTATAAAGTGGGCTTGGTTTATGGCCCGTTCCCACCCCATGAGATGTACCCTATTTGCCATGGATATTTATTTGTAAATATTAGTATATTGGATGATCAAGATTGGAAGATGGTGGCCATGATGATTATGAAGATCGAAGACATGTAAATATTGGAAGCTAATGTAATAGTTGCATTTGCATCCCGTGCATTTCCCTAGGATGGACCTAGGCCCGTGTTTAGCTCACACGGTCCGTTAGTATTGGGGCGATTGTCAATCCTTGTTTTGTTTACTGTTTTAATATATGCATGATATGTTATAAATAATGAGTATGTGCGTTATTATTATGATAATAACAAGTTGCATGAACGGCAAACATACGATCAAACATGACGAGCTTTTAAAATAAAATTAATGATGAGACCTTTCAAAATTAAAAACCCTCATTTTGAATAAGATTCAAAATTAATATCAAGCCCGAAAAGGGGAATTATAAATTTGTTTATAATTTCCATGTCTTCTATCGACAATGGGTGCATGATGAACGCTACCCGTACTTAGGGCTCGGCTCTATTATTGGGGGAGCTTGGGGGCGGAAAGCTGTGACATCCATTGACATGGTGATGTGAACTACGTGGAACTCCCATGATTTCGGCTCATATTATTGAGGGAACTCATGGCGACCGTCCATTAAGGTTCAACATCGTGGTAAGGCTTGACACGTGAAGATGAACGACGTCATATTATTGGGTCCTAATCAAACGTGAGACAAAGTTCGTAGAGGGTTGCATTGTGATGCAATTGGAAACTACCTTTTAGGAATTGTGATTGGCTGATATTATTCGGGATCAAATCGCTAATTGGACCTTACGTACCTACTGAGGAAAGGAGTTTCCCGTTTTCACTAGAGGGTAGTGAAGCTGTCAAAACAGTGGGAGCAAATATTATGAAGTAAAAGTCCAAACTTCATATCTTACTAAATATTTAAAATAGTCACCAACATTTATCTGTTTTTACTTTTCAGTACAAATTGACAATGTCTTGATTCGCAATCCGATATCCGTAATACTCGACAAACACATATTAACTGGACCTATACCTCACTTGGCTAAGAAACCTAAAAATCGTCTTGAATCGGAAAGGGTAGCATATACACTGACTAAGTCGCCCCCTGTTGAGGCTCCGACTGACTGCAATCCTGTGGAATTGCAGGCTTACAAGGAATGGTGTGACCATGACTTGATAGCCAGGTGTTATATGTTGACTTCTATGAATGATGAGCTGAGAGGCGTTTTGAGGATGCAAAGAATGCTGCTGACATTCATAAGCACCTCAAAGAGCTCTTTGGTGAGCAAACTCGGCCTCTTAGGCATGCTACCGTCAAGGAGCTGATCACTTTGCGCATGCGAGATGGGGGCCTCGTCCATGAGCATGGCCTAAAGTGATCGGGCTCGTGGACAAGCTCGTTGGCATGGATCTGATCTTGCCTTCGGAGATGACCACGACGTGTTGCTTTATCGCTGCCTAGCTCATTTGATCCTTTTGTGGTGAACTTCAACATGAACAAAATGGAGGCCGACCTTGAGGAGTTGGTGAATATGCTTGTTACGTTTGAATCCACCATCAAGAAAGAGAAGTTGGTTCTTTATGTGTGTTCTTCATCTGGTACGAAGATTGATCCACATGGGAATGGAAAGAAGCGTTTTTCCAACGTCCCAAGAAGAATGTGCCCTTGTTGAGGCAATCTCCGAATCCCGTTGTGGCAGCCACACCAGTTAGGGCTGACAAGACTAGTGATGTTTGTCATCACTGCAAGATTCCTGGACATTGGAAGCGAAATTGCAAAGAATATCTTGCCCAGAAAAGTTCTGGAAACGGTATGTTCTAAATTGAAGTAAACATTTCAATTAACTCTACTTCTTGGGTATTAGATACAGGTTATGACTCACATCTCTGTAACGGGTTACAGGTGATGGGATGAAGTAGGAAGTTTAAGGGAAGGTGAGACCTTCTTGAGAATGGGCAATGGAGCAAGAGTTGCTGCCAAGACTTAAGAAATGTTTACTTATTGTTGAACAATGATTTTAAGTTAATTTAAGAGATGTTTGTTTGTCCTTTTGGTGAAAACATTGTTTCCATTTTATTGTGATAAAGATGGAATTCTTGTCTATTTAGCAAAGGTGTTTGCAACATTTACAAGAATGAATGTTTAATTGGTGCTTGAGAACTTGAAAACGATCTCTAAACTTAAAATTAAATGATATTCCACTAAATGTCCATTCAAAGGCATACACCATATGAGATATGGATGGTAAGCCTCCCAAGTATTCTTATCTTAGAATATGGGGGTGTCCTGCTTATGTGAAGCAGACAGTGGGAGATAAATTGGATAGTCGATCCATTTTATGCTACTTTGTGGGATATCCAAGGAATTCAGTTGGATATTACTTCTATCATCCCCAAGAAACAAAGGTGTTTGTTTCTAGGAACGCAACCTTTTTGGAAAAGGAATTTCTATTAGATAGAAAAGGCGAGATGATAGAACTCGAAGAGGTTCGAGAGACACCCACAGTTGTAGAACCCACACCCGAGAAGCCAAGAGAGGAGATACAAGCTCCTAGAAGAACCGAGAGAGTCCTCGATACCACCTATGAGGTATGGTCTGCTTCTTGAAGAGGGCCATGATGAGCCTAACCTTTATGTGATCCAAGGACCTTCAAAGAAGCGTTATCTGATGCCGATTCATCCAAATGGGTTGAAGCAATGGAATCTGAGATGAATTCCATGCATTCGAACCAAGTGTGGAATCTCGTAGATCCACATGAGGGAATTGTTCCCATAGGGTGTAAATGGATTTACAAGAGGAAACTTGGGGCGGATGGGAAGGTATTGACCTTCAAGGCGCGATTTGGTAGCAAAAGGGTATACTCAAAGGCAAGGTGTTGACTATGTGGAAACCTTTTCTCCAGTTGCAATGTTCAAGTCCATTAGGATTTTGCTAGCCATAGCTGCATGGTATGACTATGAGATATGGCAGATGGATGTCAAGACTGCCTTCCTTAATGGGGATATTAAGGAAGAGATTTACATGTCTCAACCTGAAGGGTTTACATCTATCGGAAGTGAGCATATGGTATGGCAAACTTCAAAGATCTATTTATGGTCTTAAGCAGGCATCTAGGAGCTGGAACCTCAGATTCGATAGTACAATCAAAGAGTTTGGTTTTACTAAGAATCCTGAGGAACCCTGTGTGTATAAGAAGGTCAGTGGGAGTGCTGTGGACATTCCTTGTTCTTTATGTTGATGACATTCTACTCATTGGGAATGATGTGGGAAATGTTGCAATCAACTAAGATATGGTTAGGCAAGTAGTTCTCAATGCATGACTTGGGTGAAGCATCTTTTGTATTGGGAATACAGATCTATAGAGATAGATCAAAAAGATTGCTTGGTCTCACCCAGTCCACATACATTGATACCATCGTGAAGCGGTTCTCGATGGATGAGTCCAAGAGAGGACATCTACCAATGTGTCATGGCGTGTCCCTATCCAAGTCTTATGTCTCCCAAGACTGATGCAGAGATAGCGGCGATGACACGAATTCCGTATGCTTCGGGCTATTGGTAGAATCATGTATGGGATGATATCTACACGTCTTGACGTGGCATTTGCACTAAGTGTAGTGAGTAGATATCAATCCAACCCTGGTCTTTCACACTGGAAATGCGGTGAAAGACATCCTCAAGTATTTGAGAAGGACCATAAGTTGTTTTTGGTCTATGGGGGGGTGGAGAGCAAAAATTGGAAGGCTATACCGACTCTAGAACTTCCAAAGCGATATTGATGACTCGAAGTCAACCTCCGGATTCCACCACTGAGGCAGAATACATTGCTGCATCGGCTGCAGCAAGGAGGGCCTGTTTGGATTAGGAATTTCGTCCAAGAGTTGGGCGTCATTCCTAATGGAGTTGCTTCCTATCCCGGTGATGTGTGACAACACGGGAGCCATAGCTTAGGCGAAGGAGCCAAGGTCTCATCAGAAGTCCAAACACGTATTGAGAAAGTACCACATCCTCAGAGAGATCGTGGAAAGAGGAGATGTCACGATTGAAAAAAGTCGGCTCCGCAGATAACGTTTCTGATCCACTACTAAGCCTTTACCAGGACCATCATTCGAGAAGCATCGCGAATCAATGGGTCTGAAGTATATGGGTAGTTGGCTCTAGTGCAAGTGGGAGATTGTTAGAGTAGGTGCACGTCGAGCCAAGTGTTGGCCGACTGTTCACGATGAAACTCTTTGTATAAATGATCTTTATTTTAATAATATTTGAATTTATTAATTTTGCGCATCTTTATCTTTATACCCATGCTAGTTGCATAGATAAAGTCCTTGAATATACATATAGTAGAAAGAATATGAGATGTTCATATGATGAGTATCATGAAACTCATATTTGGAATACTGTATATTCTAAACGGTTCCTAGTCGATTCAGCCGCCACTAAGAAGGATAAAGGCCGCTCGAGTTAGAGACTAGTATCTGCGATGTGAGTACCATGTTTCATTGGTAGGGGGACATTGTGATGTCCGAGCATGCAGATAGGTGCTCCTTGTAGAGTGCACTGAACAACCCTCTATAAAGGACTTTCCAAGTGGTTCTCACTTATCGAGTGGAAAATTCCTAGTTTATGGTTGTACACCATTAGTCCTTATGACCCGGGACAACATTGAGACTCTATGTGCTAGTGTTTCACTTTGACTTGTTTACCGACTCTTGTGGGGTCATCAGGTGGCAAGGTTGGGTGTTACGGCGAAACATATAGGAGTCGATGCATTGTAGCCGGGGATTCACCTGCTTACCTACGGGTACGGATATCCTATGTGTTTTTCATGTATGTGTGGGTTGAAATCTATGATCAGAGTATGGTGGTAATTATGAAAGGGGTTTCATAGATTACACCATCGATGCAACCACAACATGACACATAGTATCGATTCATTGACAACTCTCGATAAACCAATAGTTGTCGAATCGTCGGGATATATGAGTTGAAGGGACCGTACTGTACGCTAACCATAATTGAATGGTTCTTGCAGGCACTATCATGTGATACCTAGGGAATCACGTAAGCGATGCTGCTAGGCGTTTAACGTGATTGGTTGAGAACTATCAGACTTGAGTTCTGACGTTCTTATTATCAAGGAGTTGATAAGTAAGAATGGAGCGATTGGGGTATGCTCGAATAAGGACATGTTTAGTCCGAATCACATGGAGATGTGAACCCACGGCTAGTTGTATCAATGAACCATTGAGGGCCACACAAGTACTAGCTTTGTAAATCCCGATGAGAAGTAAAATATTTCAATGTGTTGAACGGCTTATAAATGTGTTTATAAGCGTAAAGAAAAATAGAAGTATGACTTCTATGAGAGAAATATACATTTTAATTTATGGAAGTGTTCCTAGATTAAAATTTGGTCAAGTGAATAATATATTTGAAAATTGTGATTTTCATAGACATTATTGTGGACTAAATTAAATTAATTCAAGTGTTGAATTAATTAAAACACTAGTGGACCTAGTAGAGTCCAAATAATTAAATTAATTCAAGTGTTTAATTAATTAAATAATATTGAGTCTTGTAGAACTCAATTAAAAATAATTATTTAACTAGTGGGACTTGGGTAATTTCAAGTAATATTTAATTAATCTCAAATGTGTTTGAGATAATTAAAATTTAGTCCATGGTTTTTAATGTGTTAAAAACCATATAATATAAAACATGCTAGGGTTTGCATGTTTGGGAGGTGAAAGGGTGTGGATTACTTTTGATTAAAATATTGCATGGCATGCAACTTTTTCTCCCAACTTTTCTCACACCCAAGACTAGACTTCACTCTCTCATTCTCTCCCTCTCACTTGGCCGAAATCCCTCTCCAAAATTCTCTCAAATTTTTCTCTCTTTTGTTCTTCAAGTGTTGGAGAATAAAAGTCTTCTCCTTGAAAAATCTTCTTGTTTTTCTTAGTGCAAAACAAGAAGGGATTTACATTGCTAGTGGTGGGCTTAATTTTGGAGGAAGGAAAGCTTGTAGATCTTCATCCTAGAAGAGCTTTGTTGTTTACAACAAAGTTGGAGCCAAACATCAACCTCAAGAGGTTGATAGGTAAAATCCTTCTTACATCCTATGTATGTGTTTGTTTTGTAAATATTGCACAAAACAAGGGGTGGCCGAAATATTTGCTTGAAAATGTGAAATTTTTGACTTCCGTTGCGCTTCCGGCCACCGTAACCGGTCCGCTTTCAATGCGGTACTCAAATGTATTTTCGTACCAAGAGCTTGCTGCAAACTCTGCCAAAAGTGCGAGGTAAACCGAGGATCACGGTCTGAAACAATTGATATTGGCACTCCGTGCAGTCTAACCACTTCTTTGACATAAACATCGGCCATCTGGTCATATCTGTACGTCATTTTGTATGGAATAAAACATGCGGATTTGGTCAATCGATCAATAGCGACCCAAATCGCATCACAACCTCGGGAGGATCTCGGTAACTGTGTCACAAAATCCATGGAAATGTGATCTCATTTCCATTCAAGGAATGGACAAATTCTGTAGCAATCCTCCAGGTTTCTTTCTTTCATCCTTCACCTGTTTGCAATTCAAACACTTCGATACAAATGTAGCAATTTCCGTTTTCATTTGCTTCCACCAGTATTGTGTCTTCAAGTCATTATACATTTTCCTGCCACCTAGGATGAATGCTAAATCGGCTGTTGTGTGCCTCTGTCAGTATCTTCTGTCTCAAATCCGAAACATTCGGCACAACAAGACGATTATTCACATACAAAATACCATTTTGAACCTGATATTCAGATCGATGTCCAGCTCTGACCATAGCAATTGAATTTTGTACGTTCTGATCACTTTTCTGTGCCTCTTTAATTTTCAATATCAATGCCGGTTCAGCTCGAATCGCACATAATCTCAGAGGCTGACGATCTGTTTCAAAAGCTAATCAAGACAAACAACAGTCTTCTATCAAATTCGAAACACCCATAGTCGATAAGGATAAAGAACATACCTTTCGACTTAGTGCATCAGCTGCTGCATTGGACTTCCCTGGATAATATTTAATCTCACAATCAAAGTCCTTCAATAAATCCAGCCATCTTCGCAGTCTCATATTCAACTCTGATTGTGAAAACAGATATTTCAAGCTTTTGTGATCAGAATAAATCTCGAATTTCTCACCGTACAGATAGTGTCACCATATTTTCAATGCAAAGACTATGGTTGCCAATTCAAGATCATGAATTGGATATCGAGATTCATGGGGCTTCAGTTGTCTTGAGGCATAAGCGATCACATGCCCTCGCTGCATCAAAACACAACCTAATCCTCGGTGAGATGCATCACAATAAACGACAAAATCACCAGTACCTGACGGAATAGTCAATACCGGTGCACTGGTTAATCTCTTCTTCAATTCAAGAAAACTGGTCTCACATTCTTCTGTCCAGACAAATGGAGCATTTTTCTGAGTCAACTGTGTGATCGGTTTGGCAATTGTGGAGACCCGGGCTCTAACTCTTTTCTTTGGGATTCAATGGATCGTTAATATAAAAAGTGGGTCAAATTTTTCGCTTTTCAACATTAATTCTAATGTATGTAAACAAGCATAAGGTCTTCATTTATATTACAAACATATAACATGTCTTGTTCTAGTACATTAATCCAACTAGGGTTTACTACAACAAACCAAATACAAATAGTACAAGTCTAATAAAAACCACTACTCCTCTGCTGTGCCCGAGATCACCACGCTATGTCCATCTCTCATCTCTGTCTCAACCCAGATCCTGCCCCACCTGTTGTTATGCACACATACAGACATAACAACAGCCGGAAACTCCGGTGAGAACAAATCCCAGTATAAACATGTATACATGCATAAATCAATCTAAACATGAAACATGCTATAATGAATGACATCCATATAAACATGCAATGCAATGCGAATCAAACCATGTCTGGACTCGAATCGACTAGAACTCTAGGGATCCCGGTGTGAATAAGACGTCAATGGCTGTCACTGAAAGAGGTTCCGTTGCGCTTCCGGTCACCGTAACCGATCCCCTTTCAAGTGGTATCAGAGCTATGGTTACGATTTTGTGTAGCAATTACAAGATATTATATTGAGGGCGATTTGTAACCGATTGAGATGAAAATTTGCTTTATGCTTTTTGCACTACCAAGACTAGTCTCCCTTCCCCATTGCACAACCACCTTGGCCGAAATCTTCCATGATTTTTCTCTCCATTTTTCTTCATTTTCTTGTTCTTCAATTGTTGGAGAATAATACTTCTTCTCTTTGAAAAATCCTCTTAATTTTCTAGTGAAAATTAAAGAGGAGATCTACCTAGTTGGTGGTGGGCTTAATTTGAAGGAAAGATTCAAGAAGAAAGGAGGAGAGCTTGTAGATTTATCTTCCATTCAAGAGCTTTGTTGTTTAACAAAGTTGGAGCCACAATCAATCTTTTAAAGATTGATAGGTAATTTTCTCAACACCCTATGCATGAAAGTTGAGATTTTTGTATATGCTACACTAGTACATGGTGGCCGAAAATTTCCTTGCAAGAAAATGTGATTTTCGAAATTTTTGTAGCTTTCCGTTGTGTTTTTCGGTCACCTTATTTGATCCCTTTCAAGTGGTATCCGAGCTATGGTTACGATTTTGTGTAGCAATTACAAGATATTATGTTGAGATCGATTTCTAACCGCATGAGAACAATGTTTTGCAACATTTCAAGGCCGGTTTTGGGGCGGTTTTTGGGCAGCATGTTGCTGCCCATTTCGGGCAGCTTGGGCTGCCCGAGGGGCTGCCCGAAACGGGCAGCTAGGGCAGCCCGAGGGGCTGCCCGAACAGCCCCTACAATTTATTAAAAAAAAAAAATTTTTTTGGAATGTTGGCCGGAATCCGGCGACGGAGCTCCGGCGACGGCGATGACGACTAGGGTTTCCAAAAGTGTTTTGGATTATCAAAGTATCATGGACCTTGAGTTGTTGGGCCATTGGATGGCTAACATGTTTGTGAATTTTAAATTGGCCAAAATGTTTTTGGTGAAAAATGAGTTTTTTGGGCCCTTAAGTTTAAAATTACAAAAGTTGCAAATATTTTTCTCATGAAATAAATAATTTAAGTTGGACTTTAATTATTTATAGTAAATGGTGATTTACAAGAAATTTGGTTATAAATAAATTAATTGGATAGTAGACAAAGGTGTTTGTATACTTTGTTAATTTAGTTTATAATCGTGGCGGTTAGTGATTGGATCAAGATATATAATATTAGATCAATTAATTATTGTGATAATTAATTGATGGTGTATGATATGTGATATTATGCATGAAGGATGATCAAAAGCCCAAGCCCAATTTGCTAGGTGTATGCTAGGATATTTTGTGTTGAATGATTGTAATAATTATCAATTTATAAAGTAGGGCTTGGTTTATGGCCCGTTCCCACCCCATGAGATGTATCCCTATTTGCCATGGATATTTATTTGTAAATATTAGTATATTGGATGATCAAGATTGGAAGATGGTGGCCATGATGATTATGAAGATCGAAGACATGTAAATATTGGAAGCTAATGTAATAGTTGCATTTGCATCCCGTGCATTTCCCTAGGATTGGACCTAGGCCCGTGTTTAGCTCACACGGTCCGTTAGTATTGGGGCGATTGATCATCCTTGTTTTGTTTACTGTTTATAATATATGCATGATATGTTATAAATAATGAGTATGTGCGTTATTATTATGATAATAACAAAGTTGCATGAATCCGGCAAACATACGATCAAACATGACGAGCTTTTAAAATAAAATTAATGATGAGACCTTTCAAAATTAAAAACCCTCATTTTGAATAAGATTCAAAATTAATATCAAGCCCGAAAAGGGGAATTATAAATTTGTTTATAATTTCCATGTCTTCTATCGACAATGGGTGCATGATGAACGCTACCCGTACTCAGGGCTCGGCTCATATTATTGGGGGAGCTTTGGGTGCCGGAAAGCTGTGACATCCATTGACATGGTGATGTGAACTACGTGGAACTCCCATGATTTCGGCTCATATTATTGAGGGAACTCATGGCGACCGTCCATTAAGGTTCAACATCGATGGGTAAGGCTTGACACGTGAAGATGAACGACGTCATATTATTGGGTCCTAATCAAACGTGAGACAAAAGTTTATGTAGAGGGTTGCATTGTGATGCAATTGGAAACTACCTTTTAGGAATTGTGATTGGCTGATATTATTCGGGATCATAATTCGCTAATTGGACCTTACGTACCTACTGAGGAAAGGAGTTTCCCATTTTCACTAGAGGGTAGTGAAAGCTGTCAAAACAGTGGAAGCAAATATTTATGAAGTAAAAGTCCAAACTTCATATCTTACTAAATATTTTAAAATAGTCACCAACATTTATGTGTTTTTACTTTTCAGTACAAATTGACAATGTCTTCGATTCACAATCCGATATCCGTAATACTCGACAAACACATATTAACTGGACCTAATTACCTCACTTGGCTAAGAAACCTAAAAATCGTCTTGAATTCGGAAAGGGTAGCATATACACTGACTAAGTCGCCCCCTGTTGAGGCTCCGACTGACTGCAATCCTGTGGAATTGCAGGCTTACAAGGAATGGTGTGACCATGACTTGATAGCCAGGTGTTATATGCTGACTTCTATGAATGATGAGCTGCAGAGGCGTTTTGAGGATGCAAAGAATGCTGCTGACATTCATAAGCACCTCAAAGAGCTCTTTGGTGAGCAAACTCGGCCTCTTAGGCATGCTACCGTCAAGGAGCTGATCACTTTGCGCATGCGAGATGGGGCCTCGGTCCATGAGCATGGCCTAAAGGTGATCGGGCTCGTGGACAAGCTCGTTGGCATGGATCTGATCTTGCCTTCGGAGATGACCACCGACGTGTTGCTCTTATCGCTGCCTAGCTCATTTGATCCTTTTGTGGTGAACTTCAACATGAACAAAATGGAGCCGACCCTTGAGGAGTTGGTGAATATGCTTGTTACGTTTGAATCCACCATCAAGAAAGAGAAGTTGGTTCTTTATGTGGGTTCTTCATCTGGTACGAAGATTGATCCACATGGGAATGGAAAGAAGCGTTCTTTCCAACGTCCCAAGAAGAACGTGCCCTTGTTGAGGCAATCTCCGAATCCCGTTGTGGCAGCCACACCAGTTAGGGCTGACAAGACTAGTGATGTTTGTCATCACTGCAAGATGCCTGGACATTGGAAGCGAAATTGCAAAGAATATCTTGCCCAGAAAAGTTCTGGAAACGGTATGTTCTAAATTGAAGTAAACATTTCAATTAACTCTACTTCTTGGGTATTAGATACAGGTTATGACTCACATCTCTGTAACGGGTTACAGGTGATGGGATGAAGTAGGAAGTTTAAGGGAAGGTGAGACCTTCTTGAGAATGGGCAATGGAGCAAGAGTTGCTGCCAAGACCTTAAGAAATGTTTACTTATTGTTGAACAATGATTTTAAGTTAATTTTAAGAGATGTTTTGTTTGTACCTTTTTTGGTGAAAACATTGTTTCCATTTTTATTGTGATAAAGATGGATATTCTTGTCTATTTAGCAAAGGTGTTTGCAACATTTACAAGAATGAATGTTTAATTGGTGCTTGAGAACTTGAAAACGATCTCTATAACTTAAAATTAAATGATATTCCACTAAATGTCCATTCAAAGGCATACACCATATGAGATATGGATGGGTAAGCCTCCCAAGTATTCTTATCTTAGAATATGGGGGAGCCCTGCTTATGAAGCAGGTAGTGGGAGATAAATTGAATAGTCGATCCATTTTATGCTACTTTGTGGGATATCCAAGGAATTAAGTTGGATATCATTTTTTATCATCCCCAAGAAACAAAAGTGTTTGTTTCTAGGAATGCAACCTTTTTGGAAAAAGAATTTCTATTGGATAGAAAATGGGAGATGATAGAACTCGAAGAGGTTCGAGAAACACCCACAATTATAGAACCCACACCCGAAGAGCCAAGAGAGGAGATACAAGCTCCTAAAAGATCCGAGAAAGTCTCGAGACCACCTATGAGGTATGATCAGCTTCTTGAAGAGGGCCATGATGAGCCTAACCATGGATGTGATCCAAGGACCTTCAAGGAAGCGTTATCTGATGCCGATTCATCCAAATGGCTTGAAGCTATGGAATCTGAGTTGAATTCCATGCATTCGAACCAAGTGTGGGATCTTATAGATCCACCTGAGGGAACGGTTCCCATAGGGACTTCGGGACGGATGGGAACGGTATTGACCTTCAAGGCGCGATTGGTGGCAAAAGGATATACTCAAAGACAAGGAGTTGACTTTGAGGAAACCTTTTGACCAGTTGCAATGTTCAAGTCTATAAGGATATTGCTAGCCATAGCTGCATGGTATGACTATGAGATATGGCAGATGGATGTTAAGACAACCTTTCTTAATAGTGGATATTAAGGAAGTAATTTACATGTCTCAAACCTGGAGGGTTTACATCTATCGGAAGTGAGCATATGGTATGCAAACTTCAGAGATCTATTTATGGTCTAAAGAAGGCATCTAGGAGTTGGAACCTCAGATTCGATTAGTACAATCAAAGAGTTTGGTTTTGATAAGAATCCTGAGGAACCCTGTGTGTATAAGAAGGACAGTGGGAGTGTTGTGACATTCCTGGTGCTTTATGTTGATGACATTCTACTCATTGGGAATGATGTAGGAATGTTGCAATCAACTAAGATATGGTTAGCGAGTAAGTTCTTGATGCAGAACTTGGGTGAAGCATCTTTTGTATTGGGATACAGATCTATAGAGATAGATCAAGAAGATTGCTTGGTCTCACCCAGTCCACATACATTGATACCATCGTGAAGCGGTTCTCGATGGATGAGTCCAAGAGAGGACATCTACCAATGTGTCATGGCGTGTCCCTATCCAAGTCTGTCTCCCAAGACTGATGCAGAGATAGCGGCGATGACAAGCATTCCTTATGCTATTGTCACACCAGTAATACTGAATTATATCAATTAGTGCTAACATCCAGCACTAAAGCTGTACAAAAATATTCCCATCTCTGGATAACACATTCTGACTGCCTGTCAATCTGTGAAACAATCTAAAGAGAATTCATGATATACTCTATCACGAATACATTTCAAGCAAAATCACAATCTGATATAATCTACTTAAATTTTATGTTCCATCTGAACCTTTCTTTGACATCGATCTATGTCATCTAGTTCTGTTTGTACGTAATCTGTACAAACTGATAGATATAGATTGAACATCTGTCAATCTTAATCATATCATATCACAATCTGTAGAAAATGGCATAATGTCATTACGAGAGCCATAGAAATGCACTCCCATTCCTATTCAGAAATATTCAATTCGTAATAAATCTTCTGATTCCTATCTTTCTGTCTTTCTGTTAGCAATTTAGACTTATCAGTACAATTTCTGCCAACCTTTCTGTACAATTTCTGCCATAACTGTCTCCCTGTTTATATCACAACTATCTGTTCGAATATAATACATTCACAAACATCTGAATGAAACTAACCCACTACTGTGCAGTTCTGACACTATCTATGAGTCATATTCGAACTTCCTGTATAAACAATTCAGTTATAATAACATAAAATAAAGAAGAAATACCTACCTGGTATTCGGCTCTGACTATAGATACTCAATTCTGTAACAAAATTCTGAAACATTCTGATACACAAAGAATTATTCTGATACCAACCACCAAATCACATATGCTTACTGTAGGCGTACTCTGTTCTGATTATCTTGCAAAATACAAGTCTGAATAGTCTGATCACATTTCTGAACTGTTTACACGAATCGTATCAAACATGACCCAAACAGCAGTAATATCAAATCAGATTCGAAATAAAAAAACAACCTATACAATCTAGTGAGTTTAAGAAACTCATAAAACAGCAAGTTCTGGCAATACTGGTAATTCTGACTACTGATCAATCTTCACAGCGCCCAGATCAACTGTCATACCTCATCTGCAAATAGAATATGCTTCCAAACAATATAAGATGTCTCAATACTGATTTAGAAACCATAACAATACGCAAACAGATAAGCATAATAAGAGATAAGAAACTTCTGCAAAACTCAGCAATTCTGACTTTTTAAACATTCCTACTAATTCTGATATATCTGTTACCTGTGTCGTTTACAGTCGCTGATTTCTGTCTCAACTGTGCACATAACTCAGTATAAAAACTGCCGATGTCACATATTCTGAATACATCTGTTTCAATTAGATTCATACCTGATTAATGTCTGTATACAATAATCACTGTTCTCTGAATATTCAATAAAATCTTCAAATATTCCATTTAATCAATCAGATGTGGCTACATATCAAATATCATAGATATAACAAGCATAAAATCATCAGAATATCTCCGAACATAAGAGTTAGCAATCTGTACCCTTCAATATCATTCTTACTGAATTCTAAGGTAAACCATTACCTGGTATCGATTCAATTCTGAAAATCTACCTTTCTGATATCCCACACATCTGAAATCTTATCTAGGCAATATCAATCACCACATATTCATTGGCGAATCTGCCAATGCTAGGCTCGATTTCAGTGGGTTTCTGAATACATAAGGATGCAATCTGCTCCCTTCTGTACTAATCGAGTCCTATACAATACAGTTATTAAAGTAATTCTTAATCTAGAATCCGTATCGGAAAATCTCCGTTTATCAGCCAGATCTGTGTCTGAATCTTACCATTTCTGGGTCAATCTCTACAATATCTCTGTACTTGTGTAGCATTACACGTCAATAATGAGATCGAAATCACATAACACAAGTACATCATAATCTAACCCAATCCCGGTTCATTCTACTGTAGTATATAACTGTCACAGAAATCTCTGATATCAACATATTCCTCAACAACCAGGAATCAATACTACAGTATACACAGACCCACAAATATAGCATATCACCATGCAACTCAGTCAAAGATATTCTTAACAAATGCATTAGTATATACATATGCAATAGAATCGTAAAGAATAGTACTGTTGTGAATTCTGGATCTGTTTCTCACTTAAACACGGTTCCCTAAGATCTTCGGGACCGTCCTCTGGGGACAAACTTTAGCAAAAGCCCCAGCTGTTTACAGATATTGCATCTACCAAGCACTCCTTTGCATTGCTCTAGGAATGTCTCCCTCCGCAAGTCCTACAATAACATCGGTATGGCTTGGACTGGAACCACTTGAGCTAGAGGAACCACTTCCCAACTTCTTTGAACAGTTCTTTCGAGCTTAAGCAACTCTTGCTTTCCACTGGTACTGTCGTGATCATATCGAAGAGGGGGATGCTGTGCCTTAAGTGACTTCACACACAATCTTGTCAATTGTCTAATCAGACTCGCATCAGCTCTCTTTTGCTCTACTCACAGATATCAGCAAAATGGTAAGGACGTTGCAAATTCATAAATGCAACTACCTCCGAATTCAGCCCTCTGATTAACTGATTCACTACAGCTTCATCATTTCAGCTATCTGAGGAGCAAAACGCAGTAGAGTCGAGAATTTAGCAGCATATTGGTCAATATTCAGCTGCCCTTGGCTCAATCTCAAACTCTAATTTCTTGTCCTCTCGGTACGAGACTGGGAAAAATCTTCGATAAAATTCAGTTCTGAATATTTCCCACGAAATCACTATACCTCTTTGTGCCCACATTCTTCTACTGGTAATCCACCAACTCCTGGCGGCTTCTCGTAACTGGTAAGGCACCATTTTAACCCTCTGTTCATCTGTACAGTCAAGTAAATCGAACAAGATTCTATTCATCAACCAGTTCTGACAATCTTCAGATGTCTCGGTACCATTCAGAACCGGCGGCTGTAATAACTCAAATTCTTTCATCTTTCTTCTAACTGAGTTTCTGATACATCTCTCTGTTCAGAAGAAGTACTGCCCTTTTCTGAAATTCTTCGAGGCGGTATATCTGAATATCAACAGATTAGTACACCATCTATACAATCTGTCTCAGCCCTCCCTAATCATATACCTCTGATTCAGACTCGGTTCTCGATCCAGGCTTAGTAATACATGCTGCAACAACTCAGATAACAAGCAACATGTAATAGGGAAAGCAATAAATCATGCTAGCACACCAATGTAGTCAACATTGAAATAAATCTCATGCTAGCAATCACATGCAAGGACAAAAAAATTCAATCTACCCCGCTCATTCTCTTCTATCTCAGTCTACAGAATCTACGGCTCTAGAACCTACTGTTCTGTAAACCTACTGTTCTGGAACCTAATGCTGATACCACCTGTTGTGGGGACCCGGACGCTAATCATCTTTAATCATCGTTGGGATTTAATTATCAGTTCTGATAAACAGGGTCTAAAAATTTTTCTTTTTTAAAATACAAGTGCGGAAGGTAATGGCATCTAAATAATATACATATCTGTATAACGCTACATTCAGTATAAAGGTACAATACTGTACAACCTAAGTCTAAGGTTCAATTATTAAATTCAAGTAATAAACCAAGTCTGCTACAAGTCCGGAATCACCACTCTAACTCGTCTTCTCTCATCGTCATCTCGACCCTGATCCAGCCCCACCTGTTGTCATGCACACATACAAAAACACACAACAGCCGATAACTCCGGTGAGATAAAATCCCAGTATAAACATGGTAAACATGCATATACACATAATAATTCATGAAACATGCTGTCATGAAGAGATTAAAACAATAGTAAGAGATTCCATGATCTATGAATCTAATCTAACTAAACATGCATCTCAAATCAGATAAATATGCACATACACAATCTAAATCATAAAACATGCTATCATACTGAAGGCAATAACAATGGGTTCCATAATCTATGAATCCCATTCATATAAACATGCACTTCTAGTCAAATCATGTCTAGACTCGACTCAACTATAACTCTAGGGATCCCGTGATGAATAAGACGTCACTGCCTGTTACCTACTCAAACGATCGTGGTAACCGTACGTCTTATTCCTAGACTTCGGTCCGATCTGTATCAACGGCTGACATAGGAGTAATACCTGCTCCTAAGTTGAGATACACCGAACGTCTAGAGTCAGACAATGACTGTCAAGACTTTCCTATCCTAAATGCAATGAATAACAATCTGTAAACAAAGCATAATCATATTCATAACTGAATATCACTTACATGCTTGAATACAATTCTATAATCAAAGCATAATCAGGTAACAATATAAACAATAATCTAGTATGTGATTTTTGGGAAACTCAAATTAATCTTATTTGAGTATGCTTCCCGAATATCACATGAATTATACCTTTGTCGTCCCTGTCTGACGAAGACGAAGTCTGGTATTCAACTCGTCCATATCAAATCTGAAATGACAATATCGATTACGTTGTGTCAGTGAATAACTCAATACACAATCTGTTCTGATCAATACTCAACTCAGTACATAATCTGATCAATATCTGGACAATACATAATCTGATTCATATCAACGATATCACGATGAAATCTAAATCATTACTGAATCTGATCAATCTAAATCAACTGATGTTTCAACGGCATACTAACACAGTCTTGTAACCCGTAAATCTGAACATCACAATATAATACTGGAACTCATAATCGGTGTCCACATAATTCTACTCTGAATATTACACAATTCTGATATAAAATCTCAGTCAATATCTTTCAAAAATCATAACAATTACGGAACAATCTGTTCTTTAATCTGACTTCAATTCTATAATGTCTACGGTAGCAGAAACATCATATCTGAATCACATTCAATTCTACAACATCATATTTCAAAATATCTCAAAACGTAACAAAACTTACGTCCAAGAAGCCTGCGTTCTAGGAACTCATACCGTAATCGGATTCAAAAACAGACGGACAGATTACAAAATCTTTAATCAAATCAAGAGCTTCTTCGGTTTCCCTCTGAATTCCCCAAGAAATCTTGCATGTATATATATATATATATACACACCGAACATCAATGGCCAAGTGGCTCGCCTTTCAAGCTACACGTTACTCGCTAGGGCGGTCAAAAGTTGCCGCCTGGGCGAGTAATTCTCGGCCCTCGCCCATTCCAGCAGCCTCGCTCGGGCGGTCAAAACAATCCGCCCTGGCGAGTGACTCTCGGCCCTCTTCTCCTAGGCACTCTCGCTCGGGCGGTCAAAAACGTCCGCCCGGGCGAGTCACTTTCGCCCAACACTATTATATCTCAATTTGATCTCAAGATGGTCCGTTATAATCACATCAATTCATAATAATTAATTATCACAGATTAGGATAATCAAATCTCCGGGCTTACAAATATTCAGTTGAAGCATTTTATCAAACACTTGGTGTACAATATTTTGGTATTTGAAGAACACATAAAATGTGTAGTGACCCGTTCCAGAATCACCTACTAATCAAGAACTAAGCATGCAATTAACTTAATTAATACAATCAGAGATAGGCGGAAAAGGTCAACAAATGAAAGTTATACAACCCAATCGAAAATCCAGAACAACTCAAATTAAATGAAAGTATACGGTACAACCATATCGAATCAAAAGTACTGAAGATCTAAACCAACCGGTTATTCCAGTCCTCAACATCCTCCTCCTGAGCCATCCAACCTGAGGCCTGCCCCGTGGGGAATGGGTGTCCAAGATAAACAAAACCGAGGACGTGAGCGATAAGAACGCCCAGTACAAAAGCATGAGTATACAAGCCATATGTAAATGCACATGCTATGATATGATACCAGGGTAGTCAAGAAACAGGAGTCCACAAAGATCTCAATATGCTCAGTCTAGAGGCGCCAAGTGGATAGTGCCGCGGTACTCCTCTGGGTCACTGCATCCACTACAAGATCAGACGTGGACCTAAAATGTCCCGGATCACCGAAGCCCTCCGGACCCGTCGGCCACTGTGTACTCTCGGTGTCCATGCGTCCACAAGACAGGGCTGAGCGCCCCCAAGATATAGCTTATCTCGAAAGAGATACAGCTCAACAATAAAGGCTATCTCGAAAGAGATACGGCTCAAGATGAAATGTAACATGCAGTAATAAACGTGACATAATAGCATGCATCATATGACATATATCAATGCACCAAATAATCATGCAACACATAAGAATGTATACTCGACCAGGATATCTCGGATAGTACTTTCGTACCTCAAACCAGCAGATCCTAACAATCCGCCCTAGAATCAAGCCTGCGTCCGCAGCCCCTGATGTCGCTATCTCCCAACTAGAGCACAGCTCCGCTACAAAACCAGTAGCTCCCCACTAGTGCCTGAACCTCGGGAAAAGACTAGAAACCAATCGGAAACGACTAAAATGCTCTGGAACGCTCGGACTTGGCGAGTAAGAAGTGAAGCCTCGCGCCTCTATTTTATGCCAACGTTCGGACGATCCGATCCACTTCGGAAGCTCCGATCGGTACACTTCGGACGATCCGAACCCTGCTGTCTTCTACGTGTCCAGCCACCTGGCTCGGACGATCCGAACCCTGATCGGACGATCCGAATCCTGCATGTCTTCCACGGTTCCATCCACCTGTCTCGGACGATCCGAATCCTGATCGGACGATCCGAACCCTGATCGGACGATCCGAACCGTTCGGTCCTTCCGATCCCACCGAAATATAATTAATCCAATAATTAACTCAAATTAGTGGATGCAGTGACCCAGAGGATACCGCGCGGCACTATCCACTTGGCGCCTCGACTTAGCATATTGAGATCTTTTGTGACTCCTGTTTCTTGACTACCCTGGTATCATATCATAGCATGTGCATTTCATATAGGCTTGTATACTCATGCTTTTGTACTAGGCGTTCTTATCGCTCACGTCCTCGGTTTTGTTTATCTTGGACACCCCATCCCATGGGCAGGCCTCAGGTTGGATGGCTCAGGAGGAGGATGTTGAGGACGTGGAGTAACCGGTTGGTTAGATCTTCTGTACCTTTTGATTCGATATGGTTTTACCGTATACTTTCATTTTAATTTGAGTTGTTCTGGATTTTCGATTGGGTTGTATAACTTTCATTTGTTGACCTTTCCGCCTTATCTCTGATTGTTATTATTAAGTTAATTGCATGCTTAGTTCTTGATTAGTAGGTGATTCTGGAACGGGTCACTACAAATGCTTCAATAATGCATCTTTAAAACTATGAAATGATAAGTAAATGCAATAAAGAAATAGACACGAATTGTTTATGGATGTTCGGAGATTTCAAATACTCCTACGTCACCCCTTCTTCCCCTTGGGAAGGATCCAGTAAGACTTTGATTCATAAACTCTTTTTACAAACCCGATCCGGAAGGGCACACCCAACTAGAACTCCTAGCACTCAAGATTGTAGGCAGCACTCACAATCAGCATATGTTTAATGTCCCATATGCAAAGACTACATACACAAGTTTTACGTCTTTGTGCAAGACTCACTCAACTAATCTTTGAACTTCAACTCTCTTGTATATATGTGAGTGATTGGGTGTGAGGAATATATCAGTTACAGTGTACATCTCAAATGTATCCTCACACAAGGGCTTGTGCTCTCAACTAGCTGATTTCTTCATGCTAACTGCCCATGCTTTGAATCCCCTTCAAAAGCTCTTGTTTATCTTCAAGATGTTGTATTTATAGGCTCCAACACTGATATATACGTTAGACCAAGAATATGACCGTTGGAAAGTTTCTGTATTGTTTCCGAGATTGCAACGGTCAAATTCTACTTGCTGGACATTTTCCCGACTGGTCAACTCTGGTCAACTGGTCAACTCTTGTCAACTCAACTGGTCATTCAGTTGGACTGGTTCCGTTTCAGTTGGTCAGCAGTGCTGTTCAGTTTCAGTTGGTCAGCAACTGTCAGCAGTTGGTTCAGTTTCACGAGGTTTGCGAAATCAGTCAGCTGATTTCAGTTTGTGCAGAACCAGTGCTTCATCGTCATTTATCACGTCTTAACTTCGATTCAGACTTTGACTTATAAGAATGATTTGTAGATCTTTGTCTATCTTTCCAACGCATACTGAATCGCTTCGTTCGATAACCGAGCTGAGAGATATGACCAAAATACGGCAGCTGCTCAAACACAACTGATTGCTGTTTGTCGTGTTTCAGTTCGGTAATTGAGCGATCAGTTAGACCATGATAAATCCGATTTTGCCCACTGACGTGAAATACGATTTGTTCCAAATTGAGTTTTCTAATATGTCGAGTTGGCGATTGTCATTTGGATAATCCAGTGGAGAGATATCATCAAAATACCGAGCTCGCCAGAAATTCAGTTTGTGCAAAATTCAGTTTCAGCTAGCTTCTTGTGTTTGCAACTTCACACTTAGTAAATATGTTAGAAACACAATAACAAGTTTTGTTAACATCAAAATCAAGATTACGAACATGAAATGTTCCATGTTTTATTTCTGGTTATCCTGCATATGTATTGATTGATACTGATGCATCGCATACATTTATTTCTGAGAGGTTTGCATTGAGTCAGCATTACCTATTGAGTCATTATCTGTGGTAGTGTCGTTTCCTCCCCGTTAGGACAGGTTTTGATATCAGTGAAGTCTGTGATCTTGTATATTGCAGTACGATGGACATAGGATTGAGTTAGATTGTTTGTGCTTGGGATATCTGATTTTGATTGTATTATCGGTATTGATACACTGACCAAGTACCGAGCTACAGTCGATTGTTTCCACAAGATTGTTCGATTCAGACCTGAGATGGCTGAAGAGTGGAAATTTTACGGTAAGGGTTCTCGAGCCAGAATTCCTTTGATATCTGCAATGATATGACACGATTATTGCAGAAAGGAGCGGATGGATTCCTGGTATATTCGTTGATTTACTGAAATCGAGCCCATCATTGGTGGACTTTCCGGTGGTGTGTGAGTTTGCTGATGTCTTTCCGGATGAGATTCCTGGATTACCTCCGATTCGAGAAATAGACTTCAGAATCAAGTTGATGCCAGGACAGTTCCGATCTCGAGGGCTCTTACAGGATGGCACCGATCGAATTAAAATATTTGAAAGAACAGTTGGAGGATTTACTGGCCAAGGGGTATATCAGACCGAGTGTTTCTCCTTGGGGTGCTCCAGTATTGTTCGTGAGGAAGAAAGATGGGTCGATGAGACTTTGTATCGACTACCGGCAACTGAACAAGGCACGGTAAAGAATAAATATCCATTGCCTCGTATTGATAATTTATTTAATCAGTTGCAGGGTTCTTCGGTGTATTCCAAGATCGACTTGAGATCTGGATACCATCAATTGAGAGTCAGGGATTCTGATATCTCTAAGACTGCATTCAGAACCCAGGTATGGACACTAAGAATTTATTGTCATGCCATTTGGTTTGACGAATGCACCAGCGGTATTTATGAGGTTGTTGAATCGAGTTTTTCAAATATCTCGATTATTTCGTGATTATTTTCATCGATGATATTTTGATTTATTCAAAGAATATTGATGGAGAATGCTGAACATTTGAGAACTGTGTTACGAATTTTAGGGCTGAGAAACTGTATGCTAAACTATCGAAATGCGAGTTCTGGTGGAAACAGGTGGTATTTCTAGGTCATATTATATCAGGAGATGGTATTTCTGTTGATCCCAGCAAGGTTGAGGCAGTGATTTCTTGGCCAAGACCGACATCCTACCAGAGATTCGCAGCTTTATGGGTTTGGCAGGATTTATCGACGTTTTATTAAAGACTTCTCGAGCATTGCTGTAAGGCTCGAGATTCATTAATCGTCATTATATGATTAATTAGCTTGGCTTGAAATTGCAAGACCGCACCCGCGGCATAGTAAGACACCGCACCCGCGGTGGCATGGACAGTAAGTTGGCCAATTTTATTCGTAGCATCACCGCCCCCGCGGTGTAGAAAGACCGCACCCGCGGTGACAAGACCGCACCCGCGGTCTTGCAGAGACCGCACCCGCGGTCGCTATTTTGGGAAATGATAGGGTTGCCGAGAGTATAGCGCACCCGCGGTGCTAACGTGGACCGCACCCGCGGTGCTGCATGCGAGAAAGCCACCTTTGTTCCTGTTATGACACATGGCAGGGTATATATAAAGGTGTAGTGCTGATTCATTCCTTCCCCATCTTCAGCAGGACCGAGAGAGAGAATCCTACAAATCCTTTATGTGCATTGCATCTTGTGATTGAGCTTGTGCAAGATTTACTCATTCAAACTTTAATCCGATTTCGATTTTGAACTCCTCGCTTCAAGGGCTTCAAGGTGATGTAAGTTTCCTTCTATTCCATCATGGTTCAGATTTTATGGATTGAGGAAATTATAATATGATGGTTATATTGTGGTCTTGATATAATGAGCATCGTATATTCATTACCGGATGAATATCGGATATCAGATGCAATTATTATAAATTCCAGCATGTCATGATATATAT
Organism: Primulina eburnea; assembly: GCF_022965805.1. Taxonomy (NCBI): domain Eukaryota; kingdom Viridiplantae; phylum Streptophyta; class Magnoliopsida; order Lamiales; family Gesneriaceae; genus Primulina; species Primulina eburnea. The sequence goes on from NC_133105.1 coordinate 39,176,020, forward strand.
GTGTTGGGAGAATTATGATTTGAGTTATGGAATGTGTTCTTATGATTATGAGGATTGTAGAAATGTAATCGGATCGATTATCGGATACCGTATGAGATTTAATTGATTTTCCAGCATATATGTTGAATTGAAATGAAGTAAATTCGCATGATACATTGTACTTGGATGAGGATTATGAGTTGTTGATATGGGGTATGTGATTGTTGAGAATTGGATTGATCGGTATCGAGAAATTACGCCGTTATACCGTCAGTTTGTGCTGAAGTTGATTATTGATTTGTTTTAGTGTTGAATTGAGTTGGGAATTGATATTGTATGTCTCAACATTGCCATTTCAGATTTGGAGTGATGAGTTTGTATCCCGACTTCGAGACTTCGATTTATTTCACAACAAGAAAGGTATAAGCCATGTTTGTTTGGGAAGCCACAACTCAAATAAGATATCATTTGAGTTTCCCAACCAAAATCACATACTAGAATGTTGTATATATGGTAACATGTTTATGAATTGGTTATAGAATTATATTCAAATCTTGTAACATGATTATGCTTTGATTATAGAATTGTATTCAAGCATATAAGATCATTGTGATATTCAGATATGAATATGAGCATGCTTTGTTTACAGATTGATATTCATTGCATTTAAGATAGGAGAGTCGTTGACAGCCATTGTCAAATATCTAGATGTTCGGTGTATCTCAGCTTAGGAGCAGCCCTGACTCCTATTGCAGCCGTTGATACAGCTCAGCACGAAGTCTAGGAATAAGACGTACAGTCACCCCGAGTGGAGGGTAGGTGACACCATTGACGTCTTATTCACACCGGATCCCTAGAGTTCAGTCGAGTCGAGTCCAACATGGTTTGATTCGCATTGCATTGCATGTTTATATGGATGTCATTCATTATAGCATGTTTCATGTTTAGATTGATTTATGCATGTATACATGTTTATACTGGGATTTGTTCTCACCGGAGTTTCCGGCTGTTGTTATGTCTGTATGTGTGCATAACAACGTGGGGCAGGATCTGGGTCGAGACAGAGATGAGAGATAGACATAGCGTGGTGATCTCGGGCACACAGAGGACTAGTGGTTTTATTAGACTTGTACTATTTGTATTTGGTTTGTTATAGTAACCCTAGTTGGATTAATGTACTAGAACAAGACATGTTGTAGTTTGTAATATAATGAAGACCTTATGCTTGTTCACATACATTAGAATTAATGTTGAAAAGCAAAAATTTAGTCTTCTTCCTTGCTTTTGATATGCTAGCATGATTTATTGCTTTCCCTATTACGTGTTATGTTATCTGATTTGATTGCAGCATGTATTGGTTAAGACTGACAGAACCGATTCTGGATCAGGTAAATGATCAGAGGAGGGCTGAGACAGTTGGTATAGATTGTATACTAAACTATTTGAATAGCAGATACATGCCTCTTAGAAGAGCAGCCGTTCCTTTACGACCACCAGCACCAGAACAGGGTAGCACATCTGGTGATACGATGGATGTTACTGCTACGCCTATGGAGACTCTATTAAAGCGATTCTAGTCTTTCCGACCACCGACCTTAAAGGGTACAGAAAATGCAATCGATGTGAACTGGTTGGAGGATATCGAGATGTTATTCGAGTCTCTAGAATACAGTGATGGAAGCGAGTGAAACTCATTGGCCATCAACTGCAAGACGTGGCTAATTATGGTGGTTGAATATATAAAAGATCATTAGAGCAGCGTGGCACAGAGATTACCTGGAAGGTGTTCAAGACAGAGTTTTATCAGCGATTCTTTCCTGTATCCTACCGTAAAGATAAAGGCGCTGAATTTGCAAACCTAGGCAAGGACAATTAAACATTGAAGAGTACGTTGCTAAATTTTCTTCCTTGCTTCGCTTTGCACCTCACGTTTCAGGTAATGATGAGGCGTGGCAGATCAGTTTATAAACAGCTTAAATCCTGATGTCTTTACATTGGTAAATACTGGGAGATGTATAACCACCATAATACTGGTAATGATAGTGCCTGCAAGAACCATTCTATTATGGTTAGCGTACAGTACGGTCCCTTCAACTCATATATCCCGATCGATTCGACAACCATTGGTTTATCGAGAGTTGTCAATGAATCGATACTATGTGTCATGCGTCGTAGCATCGATGGTGTAATCTATGAAACCCTTTCATAATTACCACCATACTCTGGCCAGAGATTTCGACCTACATACACATATAACACATAGGATATCCATACCCGAAGGTAAGCGGTGAATCCCCGACTAAATGCATCGACTCCTATTGTTTCGACAGAACACCCAACCTTGCCACCTGATGACCCCATGAGAGTCGGTAAACAAGTCAAAGTGTAATTTAGCACATAGAGTCTCAATTTGTCCCGGGTCATAAGGACTAATTCTGTACAACCATAAACTAGGACATTTCCACTCGATAAGTGAGAACCACTTGGAAAGTCCTTTTATGGAGGGTCGTTCAGTGCACTCTACAAGGAGCACCTATCTGCATTTTCGGACATCACAATGTCCCCTACCAATGAAACATGGTACTCACATCGCAGATACTAGTCTCGAACTCTAGCGGCCTATATCCTTCTTAGTGGCGGCTGAATCGACTAGGAACCATTTAGAATATACAGTATTACAAATTGAGTTTCATGATACTCATCATATGAGCATCTCATATTCTTTCTACTATTTGTATATTCAAGGGCTTTATCTATGCAACTAGCATGGGTATACAGATAAAGATGTGCCAAAATAATAATATCAAATATTAGTAAAATAAAGATTGCTTATCATAGAGTTTCATTGTGAACACTCGGCCAACACTTGCTCGACGCACCTACTCTAACAATCTCCCACTTGCACTAGAGCCAACTACCCATATGCTTTAAACCCTTGATTCGCGATGCTTGTCGAATATGGTCCAGGTAAAGGCTTAGCTAGTGGATCAACAACATTTGCGGAGCCGACTATGTCAAAAGACACTTCTCTACTTTCCACAATCTCTCCGAGGATTGTGGTACTTTCTCAATACTAGTTTGGATTTCTGATGAGACCTTGGCTCCTTTGCTTGAGCTAAAGCTCCGTGTTGTCACACAACACTGGGATAGAGCAACTCAATTAGGAATAACGCCCAACTCTGGACGAAATCCCTTATCCAAACAGCCTCCCTTGCTGCATCTGATGCAGCAATGTATTCGGCCTCTGTGCTGGAATCCGCAGTATTGTCTTGCTTGGAACTCTTCCAAGAGACAGCAGCACCATTGAGCATGAATACAAACCTAGAAGTTGACTTCGAGTCATCAATATCGCTTTGGAAGCTAGAGTCGGTATAGCCTTCCAATTTCAGTTCTCGACCCCATAGACCAAGAACAATTTATTGGTCCTTCTCAACTACTTGAGGATGTCTTTCACAACTTTCCAATGTGGAAACCGGGGTTCGATTGATATCTACTCACTACACTTAGTGCGAAAGCCACGTCAGGACGTGTAGATATCATCCCATACTGATGTTACCAATCGCATATG